>NW_025999756.1:0-4753 GCF_019419815.1 Pyrus x bretschneideri | reverse complement strand
AAAAAAAAAAAAAAAAAAAAAAAAAAAAAAAAAAAAAAAAAAAAAAAAAAAAAAAAAAAAAAAAAAAAAAAAAAAAAAAAAAACTATTGGTGATGTATATGTTTTCTCTGTATTTAGCACTATACACTAAATAAAACGAAGCATGTTCATTGATTTCCGAGTGATTACAAAAAAAAAAAAATAAAATAAAAAATAAAAATGGCAGAAAGATGGAGTCTTCACAAAGGTTGTGTACTTGAAGCCCCACTACGTGGCAACACTCTCGGAACAGGAGGTATCAGAGCAAGAGGCATCGGAGCGGGAGACACCGAAGATAGATCATTCAAGGCCCCAAACCTTGGTGGAACGCTGGATGACCCAGGAAAGAGGTGCCTCTGGAAGAAAGACGCAAGCCTTTGACGGTCGCTTTGAATTCGACCTTGAGATTCTTGCATCTCATCAAGCTTCCTCTTCATGCCCGACGAATAGTTATTTGCAAGCACATGCAAACTTCTATTCTCGTACTTAAGCTGTTTAATCTCCTGCTTAAGATCTTCCACCTCTGCCATCAATGATTCCACCTGACGGGACCGAGCAAGCAGGCGTTGGCCCATGTTGGACACAGAGCCCGCACACTGAACACTAAGAGCGAGGGACTCTTGAACGGCCAATTCATCGGACCGTCCTGACAGCAGCCTACTATCTTTTGGAGTGAGGAGGTTCCTAGCTACTATTGTAGCTGTTGTGGCGTCCTGCATCACGGAGTCTTCACCTGTAAGAGGACCGTTAGAAGATAAGAAAGAAGGGCACCATACATTACCTTGAAGCGGCGCAACCGGATCACTGCTGAGACTCAATTCTAAGCTAAGGTTCGATGGATTAGCCATTTTTCAAAGGTGTTAAAAGAGATGGGTGGATGGAGTTAAAACTCAAAAGGCCGGAGATGATTTTCAGGAATGAGCAGCCTTCAAAGTATGCATGTTACAGGTGATCAATACCTCTATAAAAAGGAAGAGGCGCTTGCTCAGAAATCAAAGAGGCGTTGGTTCAGAAATCGAAGGGCCGCTTATTCAAAAGTGAAGAAACATCGCTCTGCAAATCTCAAAAGCTGGATTTTCCGGCGTAAGTCAGGCGACGCTTTCTCGGCTTTCCAGAAAACGCGTTCAACTTTGTCAAAAGATCTCCGACAAAGTTGAAAACACGTGGAGGCTGGCGACGCTTTCGCGGCTTTTCAGAGCACGGGTGCCACTTTGTCAAAAGATCACGTGGAGGTCATCATCGCAGCTACACATCTTTAGCTGACGAGCGCAAAGTTCGGCGACGCTTTCTCTGCTTTTCAGAAAACGCGTGCCACTTTGTCAAAAGAGACGCTTGTTCAGAAATCGAAGAGGCGTCGTTCAGAAATCAAAGAGGCGTATTCAAAGATCGAAGAGTCGTCACTATTTCAAAAAGCCAAATTTGCGGGATCAAAACGTTTGTCGACAAGGGTAAAAGAACAGTACCACCACTTGCTATTGGGAAATCCCTATATATGTCGACCTTCATCTTTTATGGCAAGGCAGACCTGCGAAAAAAAAAAAAAAATGCCCAACTCTTCCTCACCTCCGAGAGTACACTCCCAGCAAAACATCTCAAAATACTCAATTTTTTCCTCTTCCCCGAAGGTGATACCAGATGACCCAGGAGGAAACGGTAGATGGAAGCATGTGCTGATTCATTCACCGCTTCTTCAAAAGCAAAAGTATCTCATATCATCAAGGGCGAAAGCAAAGGTATCTCATATCATGCTTTTTCCCTGTCCTTTTCTTTGTCCTTGCTCTTACATGCAGGAGAAGGGGAAATAGAGTTATCAGTCGGAACCTGAAATCAAACTTCCGACCTGGAACTAATTGCCTGGAACCTTTGCCTGGTTGCTTACCTTGCATTGCTCTCGAGTACTCATCGTCGCGGAGAAGTAATGTTTTGAAGCACCATTTAAATGCAAAGGTTGCATTCCATTCCTGCATCAGAGGACAAATACTACACGAGAAGATGCCAAACCTGCATAAGGAAATACCACTTCTGCAAAGGGAGCAAGTAAGACAAGTGAAAATGATACATCAAAGCATGTGGAGACAAGCACAACAAATATATGTGCTGATTCATTCGCTGCTTCCTCAAAAGCAAAGGTATCTTATATCATACTTTCTCCATGTCCTTTCCTTTGTCCTTGTTATTACTTGCATGGCAAAGTGAAAAGGGGCAATCAGCCGGCACTTGGAGTCAGTCTTCCGATCTACCCTCTTCAATACGAATTGGAAAGATTGAACAAAGAAACAGGTCATCACTTTCACCTCGTGCTTGCCTGCCATGTGTCTGAATCCTGCTACCCAGTTCAAGAGTAGCACAAAGGAAAATCAACGATAGGGGGAGACCAAAAGAATCCTCCAGCCCAGTTCAAGATCAAGCCTCGATGGCTCTTGAAGAAATCACAAGTCCGATTCAAAATCAAGTGTTCACCACCCTTGAATCAAATTCAACTCCAGATAAAAGGAGTAAGTTCAGACCTTCGGGGGAGACCAAAAGAATCCTCCAGCCCAGTTCAAGATTAAGCCTGTGGAAAATCAACGATTGGAGGAAACCAGAAAATCTTCCAGTCAAGCTCAAGATCAAGCCTCGATGGTCCTTGAAGAAATTTCCAGCCCAATTCAAGATCAAGCCTCGACGGCCCTTGGGTTGACATCTACATTAAGGGACTTCAAAACGCATCTTCCACACGTGACAAGCACATGTCTACGACGCGCCTTGAAGTGGGGGCATTTGTAGACATCAAAATTTCGGTGAAATGAATGTTGACCAATAATTAAAATTTCAATGTTCACGTGTCACATAAATTTTATATGTAGCGTGTGATTCAACGAAAAATCGAAATAAATTGGAAAAGTCATCAAATATGACACGTGTCAATACCTGGCAGAAATGACTTATTTCATCTGATTATTTAAATCCAAAAATCAAGTTTTGAAATTCTATAAATAGGAGGCCAATGCATTCATTTAGAAAAAAAAGAAGGAAGGAGAAGGAGAAAGGAAAAGAAGAAAAGAAGGAAGGAAGAAAGAAAGAAGCCTTGAAACTCTAAAGCTCTCAAGCAAATCCCGAAGCATCAAGAAAGCAATCTTCGTTCTTCGTCAAATCCACCTTCAAGATCAAGCCCCGACGGCCCTTGAAGAACTTCCACCAACTCAAGATCAAGCCCCGACGGCCCTTGAGGAAAGTGCTCAACAAATCCACACATCCGTTCATCCTTCAAGATTAAGCCCAAAAGCCCTTGAAGATTCGTTCATCCTAAGATCAAGCCCCAACGGCCCCTTTGGATCAACAACCTCAACAAATCCACACATCCGTTCATCCTTCAAGATTAAGCCCAAAAGCCCTTGAAGATTCGTTCATCCTAAGATCAAGCCCCAACGGCCCCTTTGGATCAACAACCTCAACAAATCCACACATCCGTTCATCCTTCAAGATTAAGCCCAAAAGCCCTTGAAGATCCGTTCATCCTTCAAGATTAAGCCCAAAAGCCCTTGAAGATCCGTTCATCCTAAGATCAAGCCCCAACGGCCCCTTTGGATCAACAACCTCAACAAATCCACACATCCGTTCATCCTTCAAGATTAAGCCCAAAAGCCCTTGAAGATTCGTTCATCCTAAGATCAAGCCCCAACGGCCCCTTTGGATCAACAACCTCAACAAATCCACACATCCGTTCATCCTTCAAGATTAAGCCCAAAAGCCCTTGAAGATCCGTTCATCCATCAACCTTCAAGATCAAGCCCAACGCCCCTTGAAGATCCATTCATCAGCTGTGCATCCTTAGATCAAGCCCCGACGGCCCTTTGGATCAACAACTCATCCACAAACCCACACCCTACGAAGATAGAATCAGAGGACCAAATTACAAAGAGATTGTAACCCCAAAATCATTAATACAAAATATTATTTTGTACACGTATTCTTGTCGCTTGTTTCAGGAATTATTCGTGTTTACAGAAATACAATGAAATCTGCATCGATTTTATCAAATTTGTCCAGTCAAACAATGCTGACCTAAAAAACGATGACGTTCAGGTCATCGGAAGTCCACACTATCGGCGTAGGTGTCTCGACTTCGGTTGCGGGTTTTACGTCAAAATCCCAGCAAGATTCTTCTAGAATCTCGTGTTTCTATGTATGGAAACAACTTTCGAAGTTCAAGATGACTTCCGGTCATCGGTGAAATCACGAACATCACCGCAAAAAACAGTGAGGTCGCTACAAATCGAAGAGGAAGACGACACTCGGGAAACGGTGTCGTTTTGATTGAAGGGCTAAAGGTTTGGCTCGGCTCAACAGCTCGGCGGTTCGGATCATACGGCTTCAGGCCCTGACTAGGCGGCTCGACAAGATATTAGGGTTCGAAAAAAAGATCGTTTTCTTCTTCCTTTTGCCTTGCTTGTTCACACATATGCAATTACAACAAGAGTAGTATAATATAATTGCAAACAATAATTTGAGTAAAATATATAATTCGGTAATCGAAGATTAACCTCATGCTCAATTGTGAATGTTTTATGCAATTATGCTGAAAAAAAAAATCAATATTAAATTCTTATGTTTAGAAGAATGTAGATTGCAATTACAAATTTTGTGTACGGATTTAGAGCAGAATATCCTTCAGTTCCTTAGCTCAGCGTTAGTAACAATAGAGAGGGATGAAGAAAGGCTTGAGTAATTATGTTTTCTTTCTCATGCCTAGTGT
>NW_025999755.1:0-4823 GCF_019419815.1 Pyrus x bretschneideri | reverse complement strand
GAGTAATAAAAACTTCCAGAATGAAAAGTCAAGATTAGGACTTAAGCAAACCCAGTGAGATAGGAAATATGGTTAATACAAGATATTTCGGTCTATAGCATGCCAGAAATTAATGTTTCTTACATCAGTCAACTGACTATTAAATCAATGTCTCAATTCCTTCACAAGTTCTTCTGTCCGAGTTGAACGTGAGACCCTTCTTTTGGCCGGTGGACGTGTCCTCGGCAGAGACATGCAGGATGCCATTTTCATCAATATCAAAGCAAACTTCAAAATTAGGAACACCGCTGGGAGCTGGAGGAATGTCATTGAGTACAAATGCTCCCAAGTAGTTATTATCTCTTGCCATTCTACTCTCACCCTCATATATGGCAAACGTAACATTCCGTTGGTTGTCAGAGCGAGTCGTAAAACTTTCGATTATTTTAACCGGTATTCTAGTGTTTCTTGGAATCACAACTGACATGATACGTTCTTCACAAGCTTCCCTCCTCACCCTCACCCCAAGTGAGAGAGGGGTGACATCCACCAGTGCGAAGTCCCCAAGCTTTGCACTTAGATTGCCACCACTCAAGACGGTAGCTTGAACAGCGGCACCATAGGCCACTGCCTCATCCGGATTGATGCCCTTGCAAAGCTCCTTTCCCTTGAAAACCTCCTGCAAAAGCTGCTGCACCTTGGGAATTCTAGAAGAGCCACCAGCAAGAACAACATCATGTACGCTGCTTATGTCCATTTTAGCATCTTCCAGGCACTTCTTCACAGGCTCTATGCACTTGCCGAAGAAATCCATGTTGAGTTGTTCAAATTTAGCACGGGTAATAGTTAAACAAAAATCAACACCCTGATGCAAACAATCAATGTCAATGTCCGTCTCAGACATAAATGAAAGCCTCCTCTTTGCCTTCTCACATGCATTTTTTAACCTCCTAAGAGCCTTGAAGTTTCCACCAACGTCCACGTTATACTTCCTCTTGAATTGCTCAGCACAGTGGTTGACCATTCTGTTATCGAAATCTTCACCTCCAAGATGAGTGTCTCCAGCGGTGGCCTTCACTTCAAAGACACTGTCAGCTATGGTAAGTAGCGAAACATCCAAGGTTCCCCCGCCTAAATCAAATATCATCACATTTCTCTTGCTATACCAACCGGCCTTCCAGTCAAGCCCATAAGCAATGGCTGCAGCAGTTGGCTCATTGATGATGCGCATCACATTTAGGCCAGCACTAGCACCTGCCTCTTTCGTAGCCTGTCGCTGTGAGTCGGTAAAGTAAGCAGGGACTGTGATAACTGAATTTTTCACAGTTGAACCAAGGTAAGCCTCAGCAATCTCCCGCATTTTCACAAGAATCATAGATGAGATTTCTTCAGCAGCAAATTGTTTCTCTACACCCTTGTATGCGACGACAATCATTGGCTTGTCAGAAGGACCTCCAATGACCTTAAAAGGCCAATGCTTTATATCGTTTTGAACACATTCATCTGTGAACCTCCTACCGATTATCCTTTTCGCGTCTGCAAATTGAGGACAGAATTAGAAACACAACCAAAACTAACAAAGAAATAGGTCATATGATTGAAATAAAAGCATATTGTTAAACAAACGGTGTTGTAACCATCCCAAATTCTTTCACTGGTAAATGTACTACACCTTTTTAATTATCATCAAAATCATTATCTAAATTATAACTTATCATCAACACCCCACATTTTATAACTTCAAATACTGTTATAAATATTCAGAGAAAAAGAAAAACTAATTTGAAAAATAAATTAATGGGAAAATGGTATATATGTAGATGGATACATACAGGAAGAGATGAACATACCGAAGATGGTGTTGGTTGGGTTTTTTATGACCTGGTTGAATGCACCATCACCTATCAATCGCTCAGTATTGGTGAAAGCAACATAAGATGGAGTGGTCCTGTTGCCCTGATCGTTCACTATGATTTCTACATGATCATACCGCCACACCGCCACACACGAGTAGGTTGTCCCCAGGTCGATCCCAATTGCATGACCTGCAGCTTCGTCTTTTCCCGCCATTCTAAGTTGAGAAACTGGAAGAAGAATAGTACTAAGAAGAGAAATGAATGGAAGCAAAGAAAGAAGATCAAGATAATATATATGCTTGAAAGTAGAAGATATTATGGGGAACATAGAGCGGTCTGAGAGGTTATCCTTTTTCTTTTGGACACTTTTTGGTTCATTATCCTTTTTCTTTTGGACACTTTTTGTTCATTAAGTTCCAAATATAAAGCAGCAATGAATAGTAAGTTGTAATCTTCTTCATTAAGTAATCTTCTTCATTTATGTTCTGCTTGGGAACGAACAATCATTTATGTTTTGCTTGTCTAACTTCTTGTGCAAAAAACCTTGGAATCCAATATGTCCCCAAATTTTATTTTCTGTTGGCTGTTTATGCCAAATTAACTTTTAGTGTGCCCGAAATATAGGGTGATACACCACATATCATCATATACGTGGAAAGACATTTTATTTTTAGTGTCTCCACATAAATAATGACATATGATGTACCACCCCGTATTACAAGCACATTAAAAAGTTAAAGTATATCAACCAAAGCACAAATTTTGAAACCTTTTGGCGTGCAATGCCTTTCCAACTTTACTACCTTTACTATGTAAATGATGTTACTCTCATCATATTTTTCATACCACATTTGTATTATCTGTCTAATAGATAGGTGATCCCTTCCTCTATTAGGAAGATGGTACAAATATGTAAGTGTAGCATTACTCTTACTACCTTTACCTTCTTTCTTTCTTTACTACCTTATAGCTTCATGATGTAGAACAAATGATCGAGTGGATTGAAGAGAAAATGGACCGATGGAAGACAAAGAGACGTAGTGGGAATTTGCAATTTTGGCATATGAGCTCCAATTTAGGTGCATGATACCTTGTTGGAAAGAAAAGAACGTCGCAGTTCAAAATTACGTTTTAAGTTCTATAATAAAAATTGGACTTTTCGTTTGTCGTCTAACTAAGTTCGTTTGACTTTCGTTTAATTACCTCATTGTAAACACGAATAATTCCTGAAACAAGCGACAAGAATACGTGTACAAAATATATTTTTTTGTATTAATGATTTTGGGGTTACAATCTCTTTGTAATTTGGTCCTCTGATTCTATCTTCGTAGGGTGTGGGTTTGTGGATGAGTTGTTGATCCAAAGGGCCGTCGGGGCCTGATCTAAGGATGCACAGCTGATGAATGGATCTTCAAGGGGCGTTGGGCTTGATCTTGAAGGTTGATGGATGAACGGATCTTCAAGGGCTTTTGGGCTTAATCTTGAAGGAGAATTTGAAGTTCTTCAAGGGCCGTCGGGGCTTGATCTTGAAGAACGATTGGATGTGTGGATTTGTTGAGGTTGTTGATCCAAAGGGCCGTTGGGGCTTGATCTTAGGATGAACAGATGATGAACGATGAACACTTTCCTCAAGGGCCGTCGGGGCTTGATCTTGAGTTGGTGGAAGTTCTTCAAGGGCGTTGGGGCTTGATCTTGAAGGATGAACGGATGATGAATGAATCTTCAAGGGCCGTTGGGGCTTGATCTTGAAGGTTGATGGATGATGAACGATGAACGGATGTGTGGATTTGTTGATCCAAAGGGGCCGTTGGGGCTTGATCTTAGGATGAACGGATCTTCAAGGGCTTCTGGGCTTAATCTTGAAGGACGATTGGATGATGAACACTTTCCTCAAGGGCCGTCGGGGCTTGATCTTGAGTTGGTGGAAGCTCTTCAAGGGCCGTCGGGGCTTGATCTTGAAGGTGGATTTGACGAAGAACGAAGATTGCTTTCTTGATCCTTCGGGATTTGCTTGAGAGCTTTAGAGTTTCAAGGCTTCTTTCTTTCTTCCTTCCTTCCTTCCTTCCCCTTCCTTCTCCTTCCTTCCCCTTCCTTTTTCCAAATGAATGCCTTTGGCCTCATATTTATAGAATTCCAAAACTTGATTTTTGGATTTAAATAATCAGATGAAATAAATCGTTTCTGCCAGGTATTGACACGTGTCATATTTGATGACTTTTCCAATTTATTTCGATTTTTTGTTGAATCACACGCTACATGTAAAATTTATGTGACACGTGAACGTTGAAATTTTAATTATTGATCAACATTCATTTCACCGAAATTTTGATGTCTACAAATGCCCCCACTTCAAGGCGCGTCGTAGGCATGTGCTTGTCACGTGTAGAAGATGCGTTTTGAAGTCCCTTAATGTAGATGTCAACCCAAGGGCCGTTGGGGCTTGATCTTGAGTTGGTCTGAAAATTTCTTCAAGGGCCATCGAGGCTTGATCTTGAGCTTGACTGGAAGATTTTTCTGGTTTCCTCCAATCGTTGATTTTCCACAGGCTTAATCTTGAACTGGGCTGGAGGATTCTTTTGGTCTCCTCCGAAGGTCTGAACTTACTCCTTTTATCTGGAGTTGAATTTGATTCAAGGGTGGTGAAACACTTGATTTTGAATCGGACTTGTGATTTCTTCAAGGGCCATCGAGGCTTGATCTTGAACTGGGCTGGAGGATTCTTTTGGTCTCCCCCTACCGTTGATTTTCCTTTGTGCTACTCTTGAATTGGGTAGCAGGATTCAGACACATGGCAGGCAAGCACGAGGTGGAAGTGATGACCTGTTTCTTTGTTCAATCTTTCCCCAATTCGTATTGAAGAGGGTAGATCGGAAAACTGACTCCAAGTGCCGTCTGATTGCTCTTTTCACTTTGCCATGCGAGTAATAACAAGGACAAAGGAAAGGACATGGAGAAAGCATGATATAAGATACCTTTGCTTTTGAAGAG
>NW_025999754.1:0-4879 GCF_019419815.1 Pyrus x bretschneideri | reverse complement strand
CGGTCCGGGTGGGACGACTTCTCGGGCCCGCTCCACCACCGTAGCACGATATTGTCCGCTTTGGGCCCCCACTACGCCCTCACGGTTTTGTTTTTGAGAACTCACACGAGAGCACTCCCAGGATGGGTGACCCATCGGGAAGTTCTCGTGTGAGTTCCCAGAAACAAAACTGTGAGGGCGTGGTCGGGGCCCAAAGCGGACAATATCGTGCTACGGTGGTGGATCGGGCCCGGGCCCTCGTTCGGGGAGTTGTCACTCGAGGCCTTTTGGGAGCTCACTGGCTTCGGGTTCCATGGGAACTCCGAAGTTAAGCGAGTAGCGCGCGAGAGCATTCCCAGGATGGGTGACCCATCGGGAAGTTCTCGTGTGAGTTCTCAAAAACAAAACCGTGAGGGCGTGGTGGGGGCCCAAAGCGGACAATATCGTGCTACGGTGGTGGAGCGGGCCCGGGAAGTCGTCCTACCCGGGCCGGGATGTGACACCACAAATACATGTGTCATATCCAAAAATTCAGGGAACGATATGGAAATGAGGTGAAGTGTACATTGCACCCCATATCATCGATATTTCCGGAAATCAATTAATTTCATCGATACTTTATGTATTCTTGCAGAATTTTTGGCAAAAAATTAGCATACTAGTGGTCAAGTTTTCTTCTTCGTTTCTTTTTCACGTTTCCTTCTTTGTTTCTTTTTTTCTTTTATGTTAATTCAGTTTTTCAATCTATCATATATTTGAAGATTGATGCAATTTGAAAGCACTACGTAGAAAAGGCCTAATAAAAATGAATGATGAAGATTGACTATCAGTTTTAACTCCATGAACTTATGCATTCTATATGGTGTTAGTTTAATTCAATAAAACTTGTGTCGCTTTCATGGAGAAAGCTTCAATTAAGTGATGTGTAATTTATTCGTGCTAGTGAAATATTTTATTTTATTACTTGTCATTAGAAAGAAGTTTTCCTTCTCACATATCACATAACACCTTGAAAATTTTAAAATATATGATTATGAGGAAAAAATTTATCGGAAAGTGAAAAGAAGAAAATTTCTCTCATTGACTAAACATAATTTTATGAGGACGTATTTTATCCTCATATACTTTATCGTATTTCTAAATATATTTGAATAGAGAACGACTCTACGAGAGCGTAGGTGCAAGCGGATTCTAATTTTGAGTTAGAACGGAGAAGTTACGAGCCTTGGAAGTAGTGAGACTTTTTAGACGTGGACTTACTATTAGTAGGGAGTCTATAATTAGTTAGCTTGAAAGGAGAAGGGAAGAGGCCCAAATAACCCAGATAAAACCCCCATTTGAACTCCCTTGACCTCCCATTTTCCGAGGTCGATTCCGGCCAACTTAGGTGGAATTTTTCCACGCCACCACCACCATCTTGAAGCTCTCACTCCCCTCTACAAAATCCAACCAAGAACCACCTTGATTAGCCATCGTATGTGGCAGTGTGAGGTCATAAAAACCGATGAAAACCAATGGTGCTCCGACCACCCTTTTCATTTTTCCGATGAATCGGCAAAGTGATGGCCGATGCCACCACTTGGGTTTTGTAGCCCATCATCCCAGGAGTAAATCCCGACCAGCTTTGATCCCATTGGACCACCGTGGGCGACGAATTGACACCGGGAAACTTTAGGCACCTGCCGATTTTATCAGTGGAATTGACCTATTCCGTCCACTTTTGGACTTCGTGGCAGGTATAAAACTTGTTGCTCTTGTTGAGCTCTATCTTCCTTTAAATTTTGGTAGAATTTGGAGTTAGATGAAAAAGTGGGTTTCCGGTCGTCAGAAACAACCACGCAAGGCGGCACGTGGGGGAGAATCTATTTACATGGATTTTGGACAGCGGGACATCCTTGACGTCCTGAGCCCATATCTAAAGTCCGTTCATTGAAATTTGATGCGATGATTCGAATATTCAAATTTTTGGATAATTGTACAACCGTGTGATTTTCTGTAATTGACGACCATTCAACTGTTGGATCGTCACCAAACTTTGAGACATTATAGTACATAATATTTGAAGACCTTAGGAACTTATGGATCAGGAGTCCGACGTACAGATTTTCCCAAATTGGATTTGCAAGTTAGTAAATTAAAACGTCGACCGCCACTCGAATGTTGTGATTGGCGGAAATCCGACCATTGGATCGAAATGCGATTTTAGTATGTTGTTCTAGAAGCGTAATGTGAACTACAAATGGATTGATCCCTTAGTAGGGTACGTAGATAGTCTAACAAGAAGGTTAGATGCAGTCATAATAAAATACATAAGATTAATCTTTAAGTAAATTTGCTAAGAAAATGAATTTGGGGCCTGTCTAAGTAATTAGCTTCCAAATTAGAAATTTCGGGTTGTTACAAAATTGGTATCAGAGTGAACAATCCTACTTCCTAATTTGTTATATTCTTGAATTCTTATTGCTGTGAAATATGATATACAATGTGAATGCATTATTTCATAAAATTTGTGAACAATATGCTATGTGAATTATGATTTGCATTGATTTTTCATTATTCATGATTTCTATGATTAATGTGGCATTAATGTGAGATATATATATGTGTTTTGAATCTCGCATTAGTAAAAGAGGGAATATATGTACATATATTTATATATAGTATCGTGTTTGATGATGTGAAATCTGATTGCAGTGATATTGCAATATTTCATTAGTTTTATGCATCATAAGGCACTTATGTGAATTGTATGTGCATTGTGAATGCATTATCTCAAATTTTTTGTGAATGAAGTGGCTTTCATGTGATATGCATGGTGAATGCATTATTTCACAATTTTGGTGAATGAGTTGGCATTCATGTGATATATATATATATATATATACACATATGGTGCGACTCCATTGTGATTATGGAGTTCAGTTGGTGGAAATTATGATTGCATTGTGGTTGCATATTTCATAATTTCTATGAATATGTGAGTTACATATATGTATTATGGATTACTCGCGTGTGTTGTTGTGAGCACAGGTTCCTGTGGATTTTAAATGCAGGTTTCCAGGATGATTTTGATGACCTGAGAGTGAAAGGGACTGTGAGGTTCCCCTGGGTTTCGATCCCCTAAACCTTCATAGGGTGTTATATGGTCGAGCTACTCCTGCATGATGGTCTATGTGGTATGGCCGTTGGAAATGGATACTCCTAGATTGAGAGTTACTAGGAGTGAGGGGCACCGTGCGCTGCCTTGGATTTCGATCCCCAAAACCTCTGGAGGCCTACACAGTCAGACTTGTACCATATCTGGTAGGGAGGGTACTTGGTTCTACGGTGTAAGATTAAATGGACACTCTCGTTACCCTAGTTCGTGCTGTTGTGGTCAAATTGAAGTAAGGGTAATCGGTCGTGGGATCGGTCATCAGGTTGGACTATGTTGGCACAGGAATTCTGAAGGTGAATTGTGGTGACGGCTGTGTATAGCCAATAATGGTAAGTGATTTTACTAGTGATTGTGATTTGAAATTCCAATGATTTGGTGGGAATTTCTTATATTTGATTTGCCAATTTGAGTGGTTTGGCTTGGAATTGAGATGTGCACTTAGCCACTGATGATTATGGTTTGGTATAGTGATAATTATTTGGCCGATGAGGGCTAATGTTATTTGTTTGTCAAGAATGAAAATGGCAAAATTTTCTAATGTTGATATCGTCAGTGATTGTGGCTAGAAATTTCAAGGAAGAATCATGGTGACGATATCCAATGATGGTAAATAGTTTACCAATGATTGTGATATTTATTTTGCCAATGTGAATTATGGCTTGATGTGATATTTATTTTGCCAATGTGCATGGCTAGAAATTCCAATATTTATTCTACCAATGAGAGTGGTAGGAAACTTGAGTATAAATGATTACTTCGTGAAAGTATTTATTTCTAGGGCTTGAATAAAATCGTAGACTGAAGTTATGATTTTATTCACTATAAATGGAATGGTGAAATTAGCTCTAATACCTCTTTCATTATTCGCGGGTAGAAATCTCGAGGACGATATTTATTTTAATGGGGGTCAAATGTAATATCCTAATTTTTTTTAAATTTATATGATTACGAGGAAATTTTTTTTCGGAAAGTGAATAGACGAAAATGTCTCTTGTTGACTAAACGTAATTTTATGAGGACGTATTTTATCCTCATATACTTTATCGTATTTCTAAATATATTTGAATAGAGGACGACCCTACGAGGGCGTAGGTGCAAATGGATCCTAATTTCGAGTTAGAGCGAAGAAGTTACCAGCCTTGGAAGTAGTGAGACTTTTTAGACATGTTGACTTACTATTAGTAGGAAGTCTATAATTAGTCAGCCTGAAAGGAGAAGGTTTCCACTTCGGGAAACCTGGGGAAGAGGCCCAAATAACCCAGAAAAACCCCTATTTGAACTCCCGCGACCTCCCATTTTCCGAGGTTGATTCCAGCCAACTCAGGTGGAATTTTTCCACACCACCACCACCATACAAAATCCAACCAAGAACCACCTTGATTAACCACCATATGTGGCGGTGTGAGGCCATAAAAATCGATGAAAACCAATTGTGCTTTAGCCACCCTTTTCATTTTTTTCGATGAATTGGCAAAGCGATGGCCGATGCCACCACTTGGGTTTGTAGCCCATCATCCCAGGAGTAAATCCCGACCAGCTTTGATCTCGTTGGACTATCGTGGGCGACGAATTGACATCGAGAAGCTTTAGGCACTCGCCGGTTTAATCAACGGAATTGAGCCTCTTTCGTCCACTTTTGGACTTCGTGGCAGTTATAAAACTTGTTCCTCTTGGTGAGCTCTATCTTCCTGTAAATTTTGGTAGAATTTGGAGTTAGACGAAAAAGTGGGTTTCCGGTCGCTG
>NW_025999753.1:0-4916 GCF_019419815.1 Pyrus x bretschneideri | reverse complement strand
TCTACTTCTGCAGGGGACGAACTGGGGTTTTTTTTTTTTTTTTTTTTTTTTTTTTTTTTTCTGGGTTTTTTTTTTTTTTTTTTCTGTAGGTCCAGGGTTATTCGTGCATCTCCCCCTCTCTAATCCCCATCATCTTCCTGCAACCCAGCAACCCAGAAAAGAAGAAGGAGAAAGAAGAAGAAGAAGAAGAGAAAAAAAAAAAAAAAAAAAAAAAAAGCAGCAAACACCGTCCACTCCCACCCAACCCCACCCCCCCCCCCAACCTAACCCGCAGAAGAGAGAAGAAGAAGAAGAAGAAGAAGAGGGAAGCAGAAGAAGAAGAGAGAAGAAAAAAAAAAAAAAAAAAAAAAAGCCCAGTTCGTCCCCCTGCAGAAGAAGAAGAAGAAGAGGGAAGAAGAGAGAAGGAAAAAAAAAAAAAAAAAAAAAAAAAACCCCCAGTTCGTCCTCTGCAGAAGGGGAAGAAGAAGAAAAAAAAAAAAAAAACCCCCCCCCCAGTTCGTCCTCTGCAGAAGGGGAAGGGAAGAAGAAGAAAAAAAAAAAAAAACCCCCCCCCCCCCAGTTCGTCCTCTGCAGAAGGGGAAGAAGAAGGAAAAAAAAAAAAAAAAAAAAAAAAAAAAAACCCCCCCCAGTTCGTCCTCTGCAGAAGGGGAAGAAGAAGAAGAAAAAAAAAAACCCCCCCCAGTTCGTCCTCTGCAGAAGGGGAAGAAGAAGAAGAAGAAAAAAAAAAAAAAAAAAAAAAAAAAAACAAACAGCAGCAACCCAGTTCGCCCCCCTCACACCCCCCCTCTCCTCTCCACACCCATTCCCCCACCCCCCCTCCCCCCCCCCCCCCCCCCCCCCCCCCCCCGCGGACCCCCGTTGCCCATTTTCTCCTCGCCAAGGAGAATGGGTTTTTTTTTTTTTTTTTTTTTAGGGGTTGTAGATAGTGGGTGCGAGGTTGGGGTGCGAAGGTGGGGAGGTTGGGTGCGTGGGTGTGGGGAGAAGAGGGGGTGAGGAGCAAGGAAAACAAATTGGTTTTTTTTTTTTTTTTTTTCTCTTCTGTTTTTCTGGGTTGTAGTTGCAGAAAGGGGAAGAAGATGAGATGGGGGAGAAGGGAGAGAGGGGGGGGAAGGGAGAACTGACGTTGGTTTTTTTTTATATTTTATTTTATTTTATTATTTTAATATTTAAATAATATTAAATGATTTTTTTTTGTTTTTAATAATTTTTTTTATTAATTTTTTAATAAAAATGGGTCCCAGATCAAGCCACGTCAGCATTTAACTGAGAATAAACGGCCAAACTAACGGAAGGTATAACATTGACACAAATTCGTAAGATGAGGTATGACATTGTCAATTTTAAAAGATGAGGTATGAAAGTGTCATTTGACCCATACTTGAGGTAGTTTTTTGTAATTAACCCAATTATATAATATCGACTAATATTTCAGTTAACCATAAACATTGGAAACGTGATATCAATGATCCGAACCACTCATTTTTATGCATTCGTTAAAAGATCATGTTTTCGAAAAAGAGAATTTGAAAAACGAAACCCTGTGAGAAGAATAAAGTGTAAACGACAATCTACGGTTAAATTATGGTGTCATATTTTGGAGTTGAGTCATTCACAAAAGTAGTAAAGCATGTTATTACGAGCGATTGTACATTTTTTTACAATTTTCACACTTATACATTAATTAATATGAATTTTTATTAATTTTGCACTCAAACAAAAAAACTATGCATGAGGGTTTTAAAACCTAAACGAAGATGTAATCATTGAATAAGAGTAGACGATGCAATCATGAAAGTTTATATATTGGGAATTGTTATTGACATTCTAAAAATCTCATTCTACACTCCAAATTTGCTATATTTGAAAGCAAAAATACACTTGTGATGAGTGTAGAATGAGATATTTGAAGTGCCAATAACACTTCCCTATATATTTTTTTCACATTTTCAACTTGTATATTAATTATTATGAATTTTTATTTATTTTGAAGTCCCCCTAAATACACTATTCATGAGGATTTGTAGGGTAAAATTTAAATGACGATGTACTCATCGTTAAAGTGTAGAGGATGCGATCATAAGCGTTTGTATATTTTTCACACTTGTAAATGAATTATTATGAATTTTTTAATGTGTTTTAGTATTTTTAAATTGCTTTATATCGTTAATGTGCTTTGGAAAATTTAAAAATCTCACTTATGTGAGATCAAGTATTATTGCTACTGTAGCAACTTGTAAGGTTTTCTTAGTAGCAAGTCAAACCGGGTTACTTGAGTGTAAATTTGTTAAGAAATCTGTTATTAACAGGTTCTTAACGAGGAACAATAACCCGATTAATTATTAGGATAACTCAAAATTCATTATTTTTGTATTATTTTCGTTCTCCATTAACGGATGTTGTAAGATATAAAATTGGTTAAGAAATTACAGGAGAGCAAAGTCTTCGATGAAGAGTTGAATCTGGACCCATTAACCATTACAGTGTCGGTTTCTGAACCAATAGGGTTCCAAAACGTAGCAAGAATGTCATCTCACAGTTAAAGGTAATTCCAAAGTTCCAATGCTCTGAGGAAAGTGACCGCTGGATCTCCATAAATATGGGCTCCTAATCCCTACACCGTTCCATCCCACCATCCGTTGTGCAATAGAAGTCTCTCTCCCATCCTCTCTCCACGCACAAACAACAGTACCTTGAGGTTCCTTCTCCGCTTTCTCTCTGTGTCCTTCCCTTTTTCTCAGGTTTTTTCTTGGAAAAGAAAGTAAAGTCTTAGTCAATTTCCATGTGAAAATTCAAAATTCCCCCACAAGAAAACAAAAACAAAAAGAAAAAAAAAAACCTTTGGTTCCTAGTACCCATCTCTCTCTTTTGCACTTGCACCCTCCCTCGCAATTATCACTACATTATTGTTGCTTAATTTTTGGCTACATTTTTCGTTGAGAACGATATACATATGGAGGAATTTTACAGGATGATCGCAGGTGTGACATGTGCAGGTTCAGATGATCATGTGAATGTTCATCAGCAAGTTGAAAATATGTCTACTAGTACTAGCAGCGCCAGTTGTGGTGGGTTTCATGGCGGTGGTCATGTGGTGGATGATCATAATATGCTGTTATTTGGGACGGAGGGTTTAGGATCCGATCATATGTCTGATCTGATCAAGTCCCAGATAGCCAGTCACCCTCGTTTCTCTGATTTAGTTACCGCATACCTAGAATGCCAAAAGGTTAATTAATTAATACACCAGTGCATGAATAATCTCTTATCTTTATTTAATTTTTGCAGTATACATTAATGATTTCCTGTGTTATTTAGAACCCACTGTACCCTGAAAATTAAAATATGTAAATTAAAATAGTAGAGGCCAGGCATTATTTTATAATGTTTTGGTTCCATTTGGACTTTTCGAACTTTAGACCTAACCTACTCTAAACGTAACTTCTCCTAACCATATCAATGCATCCTCATCATTTGGCCGTATTCGTTAATTAAGCAAACAGTATGCAGGGTTTTAATTATATATGGTTGTTTTGAGTTTTTCATAGAATATTATACTTTTACAGGTTGGAGCACCAGCGGAGATGAAAAATCTGCTTGAAGAAATTGGAAGGGTAAGCCACCCAATGAGCACCTGCAGTGAGATAGGAGCTGATCCAGAACTTGACGAGTTCATGGTATACTGATTAATTATTCACTTTTATTCATTTCTTTTGTGATATTTTGTACTCTTTAAGTTCTGTTTGATTGCTGAGAAAAGAAAGGAAAATGTACAGAAAACTAGGGTTAAATTTGTGAGCTTCTACATGTATCTTTTTCTTTGTTTTGCAAGGAATCATATATTGAGGTTCTCCATAGATTCAAGGAGGAGCTATCTAGGCCATTCGATGAAGCAACAACATTCTTGGTCAACATTCAAACTCAACTTAGCAACCTCTGTAAAGGGACATTCCCAAATACCTGGGACAATCACTCTGGTAAATAAATCTCTTCAGCTGTAAATACATTTTCCTTTTTCAATCTTAGTTTTTGGAGGGTTTCAAACCTTGAACCTACTTCTACTCATAGCCCTAACCACTCTCACCACTAGGCCACCCTCAGTAGCTTATATAAACATTTTCCCTTAACTTTCATCCAGTCTAGGTTTTGGTTTTGTTTTTTCTTCTTCTAATTGTATGAAGAAGAAGACACGTATGTACATGCATATACACCTGTTTATTCATCAGTCCAAAGGAGGTTGTATGCGTACGAGATTGTACATGGCTTTCATTTAATTGGTTTCTGTTTTATATATTGACAAATCATGACACGTGGGATGAGCATAACATGATGGTGTTTCTGATGCCCTAGAAAGAGAGAGATATATTTGAAAGTGACTTGGTGGTGGAAAGTTAGATGCGTGACCTGACGACCTCATAACTCCACCGGGAGTCTCGGATATCACTTGTTCCGTTCTCACAATAATAAACATTCATAAGTACTTTCACAAAGCCTTCTATGACCGTCTGTAAGTTATTTTGAGAGGATCAAAATCACTTATGAAGGGAAACATGTGAATTAATGTTTTGCCATAAAATTATTTAAGGCGAATGCCCGGATCAGATAAAGGTTTTGAAGAGAGAATTTTTTCAATTAATTAATTTTACATAAAATCCCTAATTTCTAGACATGAGTAAATCGTCCTAATTAATAGTAGGGTGGTTCTAATAGGACGAGGTTGTGAATGAATCTAAGTTTAAGTTTGCGGGTACTTTATTTAATTAGAGAGATATTTTAATTAATCTAATTTAAATTATAAAAAGAGATTCCAACTCGAATTTGGATGGAGAGAAACATCATACTCTAGTCAACTTAATCAGCTACATCCAAAGTATGCAAATTTGGTGTACTACTGAGTAGAAGAAAATGGGGGGATAGGG
>NW_025999752.1:0-5657 GCF_019419815.1 Pyrus x bretschneideri | reverse complement strand
AAAAGGGCTTTGGATACAAAATTAAGGGCACAAATATTTATTTTGTGGGTATAGAACAAATTTTACACACAAAAAATTGTATTTGTTTCCTCTTCTATAAGGGCACCAACTAATGTGCTCATTCTCTACAAAGTTGGCACAAATAATTTTCTCTCTCAACTTTTTCAAAACAATGGATTCAAATATATTTATTTGTGTCTATATATTACTTCAAAAGACACAATTAATTTTTTTTATTATTTTTTTCTAAGACTTATGACTCACACCTTACTTTCTCTCCCTCTCTTTAACCCACCGACACCCTTAACCAATCCACATCCCATTCTCTCTCTCTCTCTCTCTCTCTCTCTCTCCCTCCTTCCCTTAACCCACCCACCACACACTCTCTCTCCCCTCCTTAACCCACCCACACCCTCTTCTCTCTTCCATCCGTACCCCATTCTCTCTCTCTCTCTCTCTCTGTCTCCCTCCTTCCCTTAACCCACCCACCACAGACTCTCTCTCCCCTCCTTAACCCACCCACACCCACTTCTCTCTTCCATCCGTTTCTCTCTTTACCAAATGGATTACTTTGGTCTCACACATATATATTAATCCTTAATCCTCAGTCTTTCACTTCGTGAATTCGTCCCCTGAATCGCGATTCCACCCACAGTCCACACCACCTTGCCCGAATCGAGCTCTCAGTCTTAGTCCTCACTCCTCCTCACTCCACAAGGTAAGAATATCATGCAATAAACTCAACCAAAGTTCATGGATATTGTTTTATTTTGAATCTGGTTAGTGATTTTGAATATGGGTTATGAATCAGAGCTTTTGAAAACGGTCTCTGAATTAGGGATTTTGGATTAGGGTCTCTCTATACCTCTCTCTCTCTCTCACTCCTCTCATATCTGGGTTTTTCCTTTGTTTTTTTTTTCTTTGAAAAACACCAACACCACCCATGCATCATATTTGAGTTCGTGTTTTTTCGTTTCGAGTTTATATCTTATGAGATCTGACATGTATATTTTGTATCTCGCCTTGTTGCTTATGGATTTGAGTTTTGAAATTATTTTACATTTTTTTTTTCATATTTGCCCGTTGCATGCAATTTTGGATATGAATATGATGGATTTTTGGTTATTTCATACTGTGAGGTTTCTCGGTGACTGGTTTGGTCGACCCGATCCAACTCATATTGGAGCAGTTTAGAGCCTTGTTCACTCTGTCTCTGCAACCTCAAAGGCCCTGGCCTTGTCACGCCCCCATTGCCGGTTCGTATTCTTTATTTGTATGGAAGAATTTCATATCTATTATTATATTTACGGAGCCATGTTGCTTAGAATTTTAGGATTTTGGATCTTCAATTTTTGGAAAAGCGTAAGTTTTTTTTTATTGATTTATTAGGAGTTGTCTTGATTCCACCCCTCCCCCAATAATTATTTATTCGTTTTTTGACTTTTCTTTTATGGTGTGGTAGCATTGAAAGAAGAGGATTTAGTAATTGGATCTAGGTAGAGATGAAATCAGAAGTGAAATACAAAAAAATGTATTCAAATGTGAAGTTCTTAAGGTGCTAATGTTTAATCATGTTAGTACAAGTTTCATCATGGAAAATGTAATATCGTTATACTGTCTATGCTAACTTAAACAAATATTTACCATGTATGTGATTAAAATAAGCAACTCACTTTGACCATAAATAATATACATACTTATATATTTCTGTGATTCAGGTGAGTCAGGTGACTATGAGCTGAATGTATTATCTCCAACCCAAAAATTGGTTTTACAACCCGAAGTGAGGAATTTGAATCTTTGAGATGGCAGATCTGGAACTTGTAGGTATTGATTTTAATTAACTCTGTTTAGGTATAATTTTGGACTGATTGTGTTTTGAATTCGACTATATTTGTGTTGGCTTCTGATGAATATAGTAGTCTATGTTAGCTGAGTGAGTCTTTTCTCACTGGCATCAAGCTAGAGATTATGTCGGTCTTCAACAGTTTTTGGCCATGGTCGCTGTTAATAGCATTAATTCCATTTGGTCAATTTCTATGGTTTGTTACAAAATGTACCCTGGTCTTTGTGTTTGAATACTAGAATCAAAATGAAGATGATAATATTTCTGCACCAAATCTGAACCTTGAGCAATTAGCCATGTAATCTTATGCAGAGTGTGATGAGTCTGAACAATGTAGTAATGCACAGTCAGTTGTTATGGAGGGTGGACTTATTTTTGATGAGGAATATTTGTATACTTTCCGCATCCATTGTTGGTTGTTCTGGAGGGTGGAGTTGTTATATAAGAATCATCTTAAAGCAAGTGGTGGAAAGACCCTTGAAGCAAATAAGAGTCCTCCCACAAAGGTATTCCCTTCTTACCTTCTTTATCCCTTCATTTTCTTTGCTCCTGTAAAGTGTGTGGTTTTTCTTTTTCTTTGCATTTGTTATTCATGACTTCTGTGAGAGTCCATATACTGCATGTCATCTGATTAATTCGTTTATGGAGCAGCAAAGATTTGATGAGGTGCAAGGCCTGCTGGGAAGATGCATCTATCCAAAAATGTTTGCTTTCAAGTTTTTTTTTTTTTCTTTGGGTATTAGAGAGAAAATATGTAACACAACAATATATGTTTGTGAGATTCATAAAGTGAAAGTTGGTTTCATGGTTGTAGGTATTCTTCATTTCGTGAAAATTTAAATTTTTGCATTTCCTCAATTTAGATTCAATTTTTCAAATTTTGATTTTTTTTTTATTAATTAATTTATGTTGGCACAATTACAATATAAGTGCCAACATAGCTGGAAAAGCTGATTTGAAAAGTTGTCAGAACGGGGCACAAATGGGCCATTATTTGTGCTGGCCTCTCTGGCACAAACACCCCTATTGTGCCCTTTTAGAAATGGTGACGCCCATAGAGGGCACAGACATAGAGATAGTAGCTGCACTGTTGCTATTGGTCTATGAGCACAATTGTCAGTGCTTTTTGGCCTCAAAGGGCACAGATAATTTATTGTGTGCAATGCTCATTTTTCTTGTAGTGATAGAGTATGAGAATATTGTTCAAATGATTTATATCCTTATAGCTTCATGAGTAAGCACTCCTATTAACCCCAAGACGTTGCCACAAGGTACAATGCCAGACTCCTACTTCTTCATTTTAGGTGAATAATCACCAATCATTAACTCCTAATGATTACAAACTTGCCAACTCATCCTTATTTGGTAAAAATATCATGTCAATCTCATATAATCACACTTCTCCAATTCAAGCTAAAAACATCTCTAATTATATATGACCATGAAATAATACTAGCTAGTTTTTGAAATAATTTTGTATCAAAATGAACTTATGTTGAGACTAGTTTACATATGAAACGTATATGTTCTTGTACACATAACGTATGAAAAGAAACCCAATAAAATCATTACGTAAAACTAACTTTGCACACACACACGCATTATATATAATCATTTTTTTAATACCCTAAATTGTCTTTGTTTTATAAGATACATCATACATGTATCTTTATTTTAAAAAATGAACAAAGCAAGAAAGTCTTTATAAACTAATAAATATTAATATATCACTAAATTAATAAATTATTCATTTATCGATTTAAAACCACCTTTCTAAAATAATAATTTTTATCCCAACATTATTCATTTATAGAGGTTTCATTGTATTTGTAAACTTACTACATTTTTTAAATACAAAATGTATGATTTGGACTAGGCACACAATGGGTTAGACATAATAATTTGGGTCGAATTGCCACTTAGTACTACGGTCTAGTGGTATTCATCTTCACTTGTAAGTGAGAGGTCTTATGTTTAATTCTAGCCAAAGACCAATTTGAACCACATTATTGCTAGCTCATTGTAAGGCTAAGCCAACCCTTTCCCCCTTAGTTAGATAATATCGTTTGTTAAAAAAAAAAAAAGGAATAAATAAATAAATAAATTTGGGTCGTTTTGGCCTTCAATGATAATTAAACCTAATACCTTTCATTTACAAAGGATGAGAAATATTACTAGACCTTAGTACTTAAGGACATACTGTCTGCATTGATTCCATTATATTTTACATATCAAAATCTAATAGATTTTTTTTTCAGTATAATACATCCGTTACATTTTCCATCCATTAATCCATTAAGAGCTGACGTGGCTATCACATTTGTGCCACGTGGCAAAAAAATACTTTTTTATGCATTAAAAATATTATAATATTGATCCTATTAAAAAAAAAAAAAAAAAAACCAACCTAGAAACCTCTCCCAATCCACCCTCTTTGCTCCCATCGCAATCCAATCAAGCCAAACAACAATACAAAACCTAAGTTTGTTGACCAACCAATAAGCTTATAGAAAGTGTGCCCGCTTTGTGGCTAAAATTCACTTTGCTTTTGACTAAAGGATCCTTCATGCTTTGTGAAATTTCCAGTCAGCTTCCATATTCTCTCTGAAAAAACCACAAACCCCAACACAATATCTCTCAAAACATGTTAACCACAACAAAATCCGCTCCCGACTCCACCCTCCCTCGCTGCTCCCACCACCATCTCCTCCACTAGACTTGGACCTCCCGACTTCTCCACGTAAGCCTAGACAAACTTCCCCATGTAAGCTCAAACAACAAGGTTAATTGGTATGAACAGCAGGTGAGCAGTGGGCACAATTAGTTAGGCAAGGTAGGGGATCAAATGAACCTCGGGGCAGAGGTTTGAATATTGGGTCCAAACCAACTTGAATAGATTGGCTACACGTGTAGTATCAGGAAGACGATGTGGCCATGGAAGCCATATGAAGGTATCATAAACCCTAGAAATTGCAAAGAACGTGGAAGATGGACTGGGAAGATGGGTGGGGATATCAGACGCGGAAGATGGCTTGGACGAAGAAGGGAGAAAGGGTGATAGGTGGGTAGGAGGGGGAGGGGGAGGAACGCCATGGGAGGGAGGTGGAGATGAAGGAAAAGAGGGCGAGAGTTGCAGAAAGGTGAGGGAGAGTTGAGGGAAAAGGAAGGGGATCTGGGTGTGGGTTTGGATATATATATATTTTAATTAGATAAATTATTATAAAATTTTAAATGCATAAAAAAAAAAAATTGCCATGTAGCACAAATTTGACAGCCACGTCAGCTCTTAACAAACCAATGGATGGAAAATGTAATGGATGTATTATATTGAAATAAAATAGTACTTGAGGTATGAAAGTGAAATGTTTTGAATATGTTGTATGAGGTTACAATTAGGGGTGGGCAAACGAGGCCTGAACCTGCGGTTAGGGGAGGGTCCAAGCGGTTCGGGGCGGGTCCTGTTTTTTAAAATCTGAAACAAGGCGGGGCAGGGTTGGGCGGTTCCATGTTATTTATGGGGTGGGACGGGTCCTAATTGCTGAGGAAACGAGTCCCCGACCCGAACCGAAGTATGAATTTACTTGGAAATGTTATATGAATTTGGTATAAACTTGAATACAACTTATATCTGCAGGTTGAACATGTCATTTGCCAACTATTTTTTGGTATAAGAAAAGATTACATTATATACACACAATGCAAACATGTTACCCATCTGTTTATATACATGTTATATTGATACATATAATGATTATATGTTAAACAGAGCAATCCCAGAGAGTGATTGTTTCCCATCCCAAATAATAATTAT
>NW_025999751.1:0-5779 GCF_019419815.1 Pyrus x bretschneideri | reverse complement strand
GCAGCCCTAGAAGACAAGTTTGTTCCACCTCTCCAGAATTCTTTACGCTCTACTTCCCCACCATCGACGTCACGCTTATCAGATGAGCAATCTGTAAGCACGACTAGTTTCTCCACACTTGACTCTGCGTTTCCAGGGAGAAAGAACCCGGTTAAGGATTTTAAGCACAGATAAATAGCTTATTAGTCATTTAGCAACAACGTAACTAATTTGTAGTCAGCTTCGAATAAAAAAAGGAGCCAGAAAATAAGAAATGTATCCTCCATATGCTGTATCTAATGTCGCCACGTTGGTTTTTAATCTTAACGATATATTTCTTTGCTCTACTGAAGAACTTGAACTGAAGAGCATAAAGCTAGGTATCGATGGAACTGGTGAAGAAAACTCAGCTAGACTTGATTCATAGCAGCTGCTAAAAGAAAAACCTCCTGATGCAGGGCAAAAACTAACATTGTAAACTAGGAAACCTGAGAAAGATGATTTTCATGTGAATGCAGGTGATTGCCACAGTTCCACTTCACCAGCTGCGGGTGAGTCATTATCTAAGCTAAGGTTATGATTCCTATCGAATAATGGCGTAGAGAAAGAATTATTGGAGCATGAGCATGGCAGCTGGATCAATTCATCTCTGATGCTGCTGGGTTGAAGAAGTTCGAATTAGCCCAAGAGTTTTGTTTATAGTTGCAGTTTATAGATTTATAATGAACGGTCAAGATTATAACATCTTAATGGTGTATAACTTGACACGTGTCGTATTTGTTAAGAGTGTAATGAAAGCATGTGTAATGCACGTGATCATTGTCACGGTGCAATGGTGGGATTGCAATGGCTATAATGCTTAGTTTGTCGCTGAGTTTCGTGGATCGAATCCAATGAAGGTGCATGGAGCTATGAACTCCATTTTTTGTCCGAATCTCATCTTCATCATACTACGTACCTTCAAATTCATTTCAATTACTGATTGATTTGATTACAAATACACAGAAATCTAGCTCAAAACTCTCCTAAACACTAACAAGAACCTCTACCCACTTCCATCTGTCTGCAAACTCGGTTGTCCAGCTTGTGCGTCTCTTGACTTGCACATGCACGATCTTTCATCCTAAACCCTAAAATTCATAGAAACTTCATTTTAGCTCCGAATGTGATTCCGTTTGTGCCCACACGTTCGTATCGACGAATGCTACATGAATAAATTAAAAGAAAAATTCCTACATGTCAATGAGTGGAAGTCAACAGAAGTCAAAGCTTCTATCGTTAAGGGTATTTTCGTAAATTTAACTAATTAAAATGTAAATTTAAGACTCGACATCCATTAAGTATGTTTATCCTTGCATGCATATTTGGAGCTGGTGTATAATTTTGTCACTTTAGCTAGATCAGAGGAATGCGTTTGAAGCAACATTTTGAAAGCTAGAATACATCACACTTGTATGGTACAGGGATCGAGGTGAGACATAGTAGGCAATGCCTACGCAAATTCACATCGTTCTACAAGAAAGTTGACGTTCTTATCTTTCCCTAATGGCGGGAAGATTGTCTCATTGAAGTGACAATCCACAAATGAGCGGTAAAGAGATCGCTTGCGAGGGCTTTAAGAGAGCTAGTGTAAAGGAGAACGACGATCAACAAAGATTCACATCCTTTCTTTGAGGATCCATATTGGTACATTGTGGCAGTGCAACTTGGCACATGGAATGTATACCTAAAAGCGTAAGCACGAAATGTCAGGTTCATACCAGTAACCAACTATAATATCGAATAGGTTGGGTGGTAATGGGTCTCAAGGCGTACCAACATAGTTGCATTCAAGATTGCATAGCCCTACGTAGAAATCGAAAGCTTGGTGCATTCACCAAGGTCCGAATGATAATTTAAATTGCACTTTATGATTGCTCTGCAAGGATGTGTTGGGGTGAACATGGGAATTCAATGTCTAATTATAAAACCATGCAATACTTTATCGAAAACCTTGGATATAAACTCTTTGGCATCATCCAATCTTCCAAACCTTATGGGATAATCAAGATGGTGAACCCTTAAAATCGACCAGGAGGTTTAGCAGTAATGTGTGTGGACAAACATGTGACTAGTTTGTCGATTCATCAATTTCCCCAATGAGCAAATTTGGCAAAGTGTGCTTGTAAGCTCAAGATTCTTACTTTTAATAAGAAGATGCATCTAGCATCATTGTTCGACCTAAGTGTCCCAAATGGTCATGCCAAAACAAGTAAACTGCTTGAATCACTCGGCTCTAGGCCGGTCACATGTGGCGTGTCCTAGTTAGGAGGTATCCCATTGGCCTAAAATGAAGCTGCAAGCTCATTTTTTGAGGTGGTGCAATGATATATCACTCTATTTGCTTTAGTTGTTTCATTCATGATCATTGTTCTCTTGAATATCCTTAAAAATCAATAATGCTCTTCCAAAATAGGGAGAATATAAGTTCTCTTAAATGGTAATGCAGTACCATTCATACAAGAAGGAGCGTGCTAATGCTCTTAATCAGGTTAGATAGACTTGAAGTCATTGTTAGAGGTGTGATTTAGGTATAAGGTTAGTGTGCGTAGTGTTGCATTCATCCAGACAACTAACTCTCCCACATTCGTACCTAATCACATGTTTAATTGAATTTGGGCATATGTATACATGAAACATGATTTAGTTAACTTATATTTGTGGACAATATCGATAACATTATTCCTAACCAAAACAAACACCTAACATGAATCCAAGAATATAGAAACATGTTCACAAAGGAAACCAAAGTTAATAAGGGGAATCGGCCAACAAGGTCATTCATATCAAAATTCTGCTCTTCCAACAATGTTTGGTGGAGCAAAATTAGTCTCACATATTGACTATGAGAATGGTACTCCTCAACAACATTGGTAGGGGCACAAATGGGTGCATAACCAATGATCTATTCTATCAAAATGGAAGTAGATTCTATAGGGTTGAGGTTTAGGAATACTATCCCCTATTCTTGCATTTTAGGTCTTAGGTGTTAAGGGTCAGGCTTCGGGTGTGATGCCACACCTTGGCAAGCCCTGATTCTACCATATGTTGTAAAAATAAACTCGAAATTGGATTGTGAGAGAGGCAGACCAGATTTGGCTATGCATTTCGGTGGGCCCCAACCAAAACTGGGTATCACTTTTCGGTAGACTCCAGACAAAACTGAGTCTATACAGCTCTC
This sequence comes from Pyrus x bretschneideri, assembly GCF_019419815.1. Classification (NCBI taxonomy): domain Eukaryota; kingdom Viridiplantae; phylum Streptophyta; class Magnoliopsida; order Rosales; family Rosaceae; genus Pyrus; species Pyrus x bretschneideri. The sequence continues at coordinate 2,580 of NW_025999751.1, read as the reverse complement.
TCATATTTGTGGTAGTAATCAAATATGAGAATTTGGTGAACTTCCGCTTTCTACATTGTGTTTCAGGAGCAAGTTAGAAACATGGAAGGACGAGAAAATTATTCTCCAGTCAAAATTCAACCAAATTTATGAACTTCAAAATTGTACTCATTCATGGACATAATCATGATGTGTTTCAGGCAATATCTTTCATGATTATACGATCCGTGGGAGTGAGCCAAAGAGCCATGGAATCCTCGTTTGGTTGGTAGTTCCATTTGTAATGCTTCAGGCATAAGTCTTTGAATGAAGATCATGGCAGATGCTTATTCAACTTCTTGATAGTCTACTTGAGATTCACGTCTTGTACTTACATAAAGTGGTTTTTGTTAGAAACATCCAAATTAGGGAAATCGAACTTGTGACGATTTGACAATCCACTAAGTGGAGGGAACAAGATTATGAATACTGCTATGAGAAATAAAACATCCATAAGCATCAAAGTTAGAACATTTGGGTTCTAAGACATAGTTTCCATGAAAAACTTTGAGTCTCCATGGGTGTATTGTTTTATGAAAACTTTGGGTTTCAAGGACACTAAATTCAAAACTACAGGTTTGAGTTTAGTTATGAATTTCCGGTTCATAAAAGGAGGTACATGTAAGAACACATAATACAATATACAACTAAGTATAGTGGATTTGGGTTGCTTTAGGAACTCAAGTGTGAGTGCTTAGGGACTACAAAATATAGTTAACGGTTCAAAGAAGAGAAATAATTTATTGAATCGTTAATTACCAAAAAGTGGGTTTCAAGCCAATAACATTTTATGTCTTGTCAAATTAATGGACTGCTGGTCACTTTAATGAATTCAATAGATCATAACCATCCAAGTTTGATTGTAGGAACAAAATAATGACGTTCAGGTCATTTAAACTTTAATTGGCTTCGGGCCAAGCGAACAAAATTATCATAATAAGCGTTAACCATGAACACCCTATAATCACCTTGCATTAGCATTCCGTCTGATTGTCCAAGTCTTAAATCTCCTATTTTTCCATTGGTAACGGCTTGTATTAGCTCCAAACACTCCGCATTACTAAACTGTGCAGCTCAAACTCAATCCCCAAGAACTGGTCGCACTTGGAAATGAGCAAGTAATGCTGCTTGATGTTTAGTGTCTAGGGTTGCACGTGTGCTCCTAAGTTTTGTCAGAATTGGAAGGTGAATATCTCAAAATGTGTTTACTTTCCCATGAGATTTTCTACTAAAGGCATCGGCTACTAAGTTCGCATGACTGAGGTGGTACTCGATGGTGCAATCATAGTCATTTATTAATTCTATCCATTGCTGTTATTGGAGGTTCAGTTCATTCTGAGTGAAGATGTATTTGAGGCTCTTGTGGTTAGTGGCACGTTTCCTCACAAAGGTAGTGTCATCAGATTTTTAAAGCAAAGACAATGGCAGCTAGCTCCATATCATGTGTGAGATAGTTCATCTCATGTGGTTTCAGTTGATGAAAGGTATAAGAATGACTTTACCATACTGCATCAACACGCAACCCAAACCATTTAGTGAAGCATCACTATAGATTTCAAATTTACTACTATCGTCGGGAAGAGCAAGGACAGGGGCATGAGTAAGGCAGTACTTCATCTGCTGGAAACTGTTCTCACAGTTATCATTCCATTCAAATTTAATGCCTTTCCTAGTCAACTTTCTGAGAGGTAGAGCTATGGTGGAGAAATCTTTCACAAAACGTCGATAATAACCAGTAAGACTAAGAAAACTTTGTATCTTAGTGACATTTTGCGGACATTCCCAGTTCTCAACTGTTGCAACTTTCTGGGGATCAAGGATCAACAAGAATACCATCAACTGAAATTATGTGCCCAAGGAAAGATACATGATTCAACCAAAAGTGACACTTGCTAAACTTGGCGTACAACTAATTGTCTCAGAGCTTCTTTAAGACTAAGCATAGATGTTTAAATGTCATCCTCGCTTTTAGAATAGATGAGGATGTCGTCAATGACTACTATGACAAATCTGTCAAGGTATAGGTAAAATATCTAGTTCATCAGGTCCAAGAAAGCTGATGGGGCATTCATCAAACTAAATGGCATCACAAGGAATTCATAATGACTATATCAAGTTTAGATTGTTGTCTTGTGAACATCATCACTTTCGATCTTTAATTGATAATAGCCAGATCTAAGATTGATTTTGGAAAATAATTGAGCACCACTTAGTTTATCGAAGAGGTCATTGATTCGAGGAAAAAGATAACGGTTTTTAATCGTTACCCGGTTGAGTTGCTTGTAATCGATGCAAAGTCTCAACGTTTCATCTTTCTTCTTAACAAATAAGACTGAAGCCCCTCATGGGGAAAAAGTACTAGGACAGATGAAACCCTTATTTACAAGTTCTTGTAACTGAGCCTTAAGTTCTCTTAGTTCTGCAAAAGCCATTGTGTAAGGTGCTAGGGAAATTGGATTTGTACCTGGAATTAGATCGATGTTGAATTCTATCTCCTGATCAAGCAACAATTAAGGTAGATCTTATGGGAAAACATCGGGAAATTGGTTGACCATGTCAACA
>NW_025999750.1:0-5811 GCF_019419815.1 Pyrus x bretschneideri | reverse complement strand
AAACACGAGAAATTCCTGAAACAAGCGACAAGAATACGTGTACAAAATATATATTTTGTATTAATGATTTTGGGGTTACAATCTCTTTGTAATTTGGTCCTCTGATTCTATCTTCGAAGGGTGTACGTTTGTGGATGAATTGTTGATCCAAAGGGCCGTCGGGGCTTGATCTAAGGATGAACAGTTGATGAATGATGAACACTTTCTTCAAGGGGCCGTCGGGGCTTGATCTTGAGTTGGTGGGAGTTCTTCAAGGGCCGTTGGGGCTTGATCTTGAAGGAGGATGGATGATGAACGATGAACAGATGTGTGGATTTGTTGATCCAAAGGGGCCGTTGGGGCTTGATCTTAGGATGAACGGATGATGAACGATGAACGGATGTGTGGATTTGTTGATCCAAAGGGGCCGTTGGGGCTTGATCTTAGGATGAACGGATCTTCAAGGGCTTTTGGGCTTAATCTTGAAGGATGAACGGATGTGTGGATGATGAACACTTTCCTCAAGGGCCGTCGGGGCTTGATCTTGAGTTGGTGGAAGTTCTTCAAGGGTCGTCGGGGCTTGATCTTGAAGGTGGATTTGACGAAGAACGAAGATTGCTTTCTTGATCCTTCGGGATTTGCTTGAGAGCTTTAGAGTTTCAAGGCTTCTTTCTTTCTTCCTTCCTTCTTTTCTTCTTTTCCTTTCTCCTTCTCCTTCCTTCTTCCCTTCTTCCTTTCTCCCTTAAATGAATGCCTTTGGCCTCCTATTTATAGAATTCCAAAACTTGATTTTTGGATTTAAATAATCAGATGAAATAAATCATTTCTGCCAGGTATTGACACGTGTCATATTTGATGACTTTTCCAATTTATTTCGATTTTTCGTTGAATCACACGCTACATGTAAAATTTATGTGACACGTGAACATTGAAATTTTAATTATTGGTCAACATTCATTTCACCGAAATTTTGATGTCTACAAATGCCCCCACTTCAAGGCGCGTCGTAGACATGTGCTTGTCACGTGTAGAAGATGCGTTTTGAAGTCCCTTAATGTAGATGTCAACCCAAGGGCCGTCGAGGCTTGATCTTGAATTGGGCTGGAAATTTCTTCAAGGACCATCGAGGCTTGATCTTGAGCTTGACTGGAAGATTTTCTGGTTTCCTCCAATCGTTGATTTTCCACAGGCTTAATCTTGAACTGGACTGGAGGATTCTTTTGGTCTCCTCCGAAGGTTTGAACTTACTCCTTTGATCTGGAGTTGAATTTGATTCAAGGGTGGTGAACACTTGATTTTGAATCGGACTTGTGATTTCTTCAAGGGCCATCGAGGCTTGATCTTGAACTGGGCTGGAGGATTCTTTTGGTCTCCCCCTATCGTTGATTTTCCTTTGTGCTACTCTTGAACTGGGCAGCAGGATTCTTTTGGTCTTCCCCGAAGGTCTAAGCTTACTCATTTTTTTCTGTTTCTTTGTTCAATCTCTCCAATTCGTATTGAAGAGGGTTAGAGGATAGCTCAGCATATGCAGTCGTAGCTTGTCTCCACATGCTTCAATGCATCATTTTCACTTGCCTTACTTGCTCCCCTTTGCAGAAGTGGTATTTCCTTATGCAGGTTTAGCATCTTCTCTTGTACTATTTGTTCCTGATGCAGGAGTTGAATGCAAACCTTGCATTTGAATGGACCATCACTTCTTGGTGGCAGCGCAAGTTTGAGTGGAGGTTCCGACATATTGCTTTCTCTGTCCTTGTCCTGGCAGGTGAGAACAAGGGCAAAGGAAAAGATAGGGGAAAAGCATGATATGAGATACCTTTGCTTTCGCCCTTGATGATATGAGATACTTTTGCCTTGGTGTCATTTGTTTGCAAGGGTATTCCCGGAGAGGAAGAAAACTGAGCATTTTGAGATGCTTTGCTGGGAGTGTACTCTCGGAGGTGAGGAAGAGTTGGGCATTTTTTTTTTTCTTGTTTGCAGGTTTGCCTTGCCATAAAAGATGAATGTCGACATATATAGGGATTTCCCAATAGCAAGTGGTGGTACTGTTCTTTTACCCTTGTCGACAAACGTTTTGATCCCGCAAATCCGGCTTTTTGAAATAGTGACGACTCTTCGATCTTTGAATACGCCTCTTTGATTTCTGAACGACGCCTCTTCGATTTCTGAACGAGTGCCTCTTTTGACAAAGCTGCACGCGTTTTCTGAAAAGCAGAGAAAGCGTCGCCGAACTTTGCGCTTGTCAGCTAAAGATGTGTAGCTGCGATGATGACCTCCACGTGATCTTTTGACAAAGTGGCACCCGTGCTCTGAAAAGCCGCGAAAGCGTCGCCAGCCTCCACTTGTTTTCAACTTTGTCGGAGATCTTTTGACAAAGTTGAACGCGTTTTCTGGAAAGCCGAGAAAGCGTCGCCTAACTTATGCCGGAAAATCCAGCTTTTGAGATTTGCAGAGCGATGTCTCTTCGCTTTTGAACAAGCGGCCCTTCGATTGCTGAACCAACGCCTCTTTGATTTCTGAGCAAACGCCTCTTCGATTTCTGAGCAAGCACCTCTTCTTTTTTATAGAGGTATTGATCACCTCTAACATGCACACTTTGAAGGTTGCTCATTCCTGAAAATCATCTCCGGCCTTTTGAGTTTTAACTTCATCCACCCATCTCTTTTAACACCTTTGAAAAATGGCTAACCCATCGAACCTTAGCTTAGAATTGAGTCTCAGCAGTGATCCGGTTGCGCCGCGTCAAGGTAATGTATGGTGCCCGTCTTTCTTATCTTCTAACGGTCCTCTTACAGGTGAAGACTCAGTGATGCAGGACGCCACAACAGCTACAATAGTAGCTAGGAACCTCCTCACACCAAAAGATAGTAGGCTGCTTTCAGGACGGTCCGATGAGTTGGCCGTTCAAGAGTCCCTCGCTCTTAGTGTTCAGTGTGCGGGCTCTGTGTCCAACATGGGCCAACGCCTGCTTGCTCGGTCCCGTCAAGTGGAATCATTGATGGCAGAGGTGGAAGATCTTAAGCAGGAGATTAAACAGCTTAAGTACGAGAATAGAAGTTTGCATGTGCTTGCAAATAACTATTCGTCGGGCATGAAGAGGAAGCTTGATGAGATGCAAGAATCTCAAGGTCGCATTCAAAATGACCGTCAAAGGCTTGCGTCTTTCTTTCAGAGGCACATTTTTCCGGCGTCGTCAAGCGTTCCACCAAGTATTGGGGCCTCGAATGATCTATCTTCGGTGCTTCCCGCTCCTGGAGTTTGGCCGAGTAGTGGAGCTTCACGTGAACGACCTTTGTGAAAGCTCCATCTTTTTTTTTTGTACAAACTTGTAATTTCTGGAAAATCAATGAACATGCTTTGTTTTATTTAGTGTATTGTGCTAAATACAGAGAAAACATGTACATCACCGTCCATCATCATTTTTTTATTCTTTCCTTTGCTTTCGGTGGCGCTGATCCACCGTTCATTTATATATATATATTTTCAGATGGTGCCAGAAGCACCACCATTGTTTTTTCTTTCTTTTTATTATATATATATATATTTTTTTTTTTTTTTTTTTTTGCACATGGCTCCAGAAGCACCATCATTTTTTCTTTTTAATTTTTTTTTTTTTATTATTCTTTTAAAAGATGCTTCCCAGCATCATAATTACTACTTTTTTTTTTTTTTTTTTTTCTTTCTTTATAAGGCCATCTGCAAGGCTGAGTTTCGTGGGTGAAAACCCAGGCCGAGTCCGAGAGAAGACGGAGGAGATCTTTGGGTGTGAGTTGACAAACTTTGATTTTGTCAATCACATTCAAAGGCAGCAGCAGAGGCAAGCAGACGGATGAGATCTTTGGGTGTGTGTTGACAAACTTTGTTTTTGTCAATCTCATTCAAAGGCAGCAGCAGAGGCAGGGGTGCAGAAGCAGCCCGATCTTGAGGCAGAGTGTAAGGCGTCGAGTTTGAAGTGGAGGAATTACAGTGGCGCTAGGTGATGAGTTGTTGGCGAGAGCTCCGTTGTGTTTTTTTTTTTTTTTTTTTTTTTTTTTTGTAGTGCTGCAAATGTCTCCATCGGTGGAGATGAAGAAGGAACACTCCGCGGGAGGAGTTGACAGCGGCAAAGACAGCAAGGATGGTTGCTGCTGCAATCGGTGGAGGCGTTGACGGGCAGCGAACAAGCTACTGTTGGAGTTTGAGCTCCATTTGCTCCTCCACCACTGAAGCCTCTCTGCGTTCTCTGCTTATTCACCCCAATGGCAGCTATCACCGCAGTATGCGTCCATCTCCTACCTTTCAAGCACATCCGTTGGGGTAGAGACGGCAAGGATGAAATCGAGGAGAATTTCTCAAGACACCCAACTCCCCCTGCCATTTCTCTTTCTTCTTTAACCACGTCCGTCGTCCTCTCCGAGCTTCTTCAACACTTCCTCCGTGACCGTGACTACTGGGAGATTGGCCACCACCTGTTTGCTCGCAGGCGGGATCCTTGGAGCCGCCCTCACGTCATCCAAAACCCCCGGCGGCAAAACGCTGTCGAGGTTGTCGACGAGTGACTGAAGCAGATTCACCGCGCTTTCCGAGTTCTCTTCGTTTCCGGGACCCGACTCAGAAGACAGCAAACAACTGGAGTTCGCCCGATAAATATCACCGCAACTTGTATAAACACAACTGCTATTGTAAGTTAGGGTTGAACCCTACTACTCTGAGTTGGTTTTAACCGAAGCTGCAGCAACAGTCGAGACCATGAAGTCCACGCCACAGATGTTTCGACCCCTGCAGATTTTGTAGAATCCACTCTCTCGCCAGTTCTCTCCCCATGAGTTCTTGATGATCCAGTATGGCTTCTCCTTCAATCTGATGGGAGAATACCCAGCTGCACCATAACCTACGAGTAACACTCCGTGATCCAACCGCCTTGAGTATATGTAGGGGCACGACACTCTACCAACATATGTTTGCATGAAAACCGCGTTAATAGCCACAGCAAAAGGACCTTTTTTTTTTTTTTTTTTTTTTTTTTTTTTTTTTTTTTGAAAAGGTTTGCAGCAATTTGGTCTTCATCAAGGGAGATGACACTGAAATTGGAAACTGATGCCGCAATTTTGCTCTTGTCAAATTTGCAGGTTCCACGATCAGTACCAGTGTATGGATAATCCTCTTCCTTTCACAATAGCACTCCCACACCCGAAAGTCCCAGTTCCGATCACCCGAGAAGCCTGGTGGTGCTCGATTTTGGTGGCGGTGTTGTTCCAGGTGAGCACAGTGAGCTCAGGAGCCAGACCCGCGAGCGTGATGAGGTTCTTCGTCTTGGGTACGTACACCGGCTGCCTTTGTGGTCTTCGGCCAATTTTCCAAGGAGATTGCAGTCATCAGTGCTAGTTACGATCAGAGGCAGATGAGATGAGATTGAGTTCGTGGATGCTGCTGGCAAACTCGAATCGGCGCTCCCGGCGAATATCGTCCTCGATTTCTTGCTGGGTTCCTCAAATTGAAGCCGAAAGCTTCAAACTTTTAGCAGATAGGAGTCCATTTGCTGGGTTCTGGATGCATATCAGTTAACGACGTCGCAGCAGCTGACAGTAGGGGGCTTTCAAAGTGAGAATTTTGCAGGGAAGAACTGAGAGAGAGAGAAAAGGCAAAGAGAGAGAGAGAAGATGGTGACTTGATCGACGATGCAGGGAGAGGCGAGGCGGAAACTGATTCAGACCACAAGTTCCACTTGAGAAAGGGTTTAAGAGGGGGACTGCGGGAGGATTCGAAGGGCCTGGCTTTGAAGTTTTCGACGGAATTGCCGACGGCGACCTCTGAAAAAGCTTCCATTTTCGCCGGGAAATTCCGATCGATGGTTCC